>NC_136061.1:785307905-785315405 GCF_964261635.1 Lissotriton helveticus
CAGAGAGACTGGCTGACAGAGAGACTGGCTGACAGAGAGACTGGCTGACAGAGAGAGAGACTGACTTGCTGACAGAGAGACTGGCTGACAGAGAGACTGGCTGACTGAGAGACTGGCTGACAGAGAAAGAGACTGGCTGACAGAGAAAGAGACTGGCTGACAGAGAAAGAGACTGGCTGACAGAGGAGAGAGAGACTGGCTGACAGAGAGAGAGACTGGCTGACAGAGAGAGAGACTGGCTGACAGAGAGAGAGACTGGCTGACAGAGAGAGAGACTGGCTGACAGAGAGAGAGACTGACTGGCTGACAGAGAGACTGACTGGCTGACAGAGAGACTGGCTGACAGAGAGACTGGCTGACAGAGAGACTGGCTGACAGAGAGACTGGCTGACAGAGAGACTGGCTGACAGAGACTGGCTGACAGAGAGACTGGCTGACAGAGAGACTGGCTGACAGAGAGAGAGACTGGCTGACAGAGAAAGAGACTGGCTGACAGAGAAAGAGACTGGCTGACAGAGGAGAGAGAGACTGGCTGACAGAGGAGAGAGAGACTGGCTGACAGAGAGAGAGACTGGCTGACAGAGAGAGAGACTGGCTGACAGAGAGAGAGACTGGCTGACAGAGAGACTGGCTGACAGAGAGACTGGCTGACAGAGAGACTGGCTGACAGAGAGACTGGCTGACAGAGAGACTGGCTGACAGAGAGACTGGCTGACAGAGAGAGAGACTGGCTGACAGAGAGAGAGACTGGCTGACAGAGAGAGAGACTGGCTGACAGAGAGAGAGACTGGCTGACAGAGAGAGAGACTGGCTGACAGAGAGAGAGACTGGCTGACAGAGAGAGAGACTGGCTGACAGAGAGAGAGACTGGCTGACAGAGAGAGAGACTGGCTGACAGAGAGAGAGACTGGCTGACAGAGAGAGAGACTGGCTGACAGAGAGAGAGACTGGCTGACAGAGAGAGAGACTGGCTGACAGAGAGAGAGACTGGCTGACAGAGAGAGAGACTGGCTGACAGAGAGAGAGACTGGCTGACAGAGAGAGAGACTGGCTGACAGAGAGAGACTGGCTGACAGAGAGAGAGACTGGCTGACAGAGAGAGAGACTGGCTGACAGAGAGAGAGACTGGCTGACAGAGAGAGAGACTGGCTGACAGAGAGAGAGACTGGCTGACAGAGAGAGAGACTGGCTGACAGAGAGAGACTGGCTGACAGAGAGAGAGACTGGCTGACAGAGAGAGAGACTGGCTGACTGAGAGACTGGCTGACTGAGAGAGAGACTGGCTGACAGAGAGAGAGACTGGCTGACAGAGAGAGAGACTGGCTGACAGAGAGAGAGACTGGCTGACAGAGAGAGAGACTGGCTGACTGAGAGACTGGCTGACTGAGAGACTGGCTGACTGAGAGACTGGCTGACTGAGAGACTGGCTGACTGAGAGACTGGCTGACTGAGAGACTGACTGACAGAGAGACTGACTGACTGACAGAGACTGACTGACTGACAGAGACTGACTGACTGACAGAGAGAGAGAGAGAGGCTGACAGACTGACAGACTGACAGACTGACAGACTGACAGAGAATGACAGAGAGAGAGAAAGACTGACTGGCAGACTGGCTGACTTAGAGAGACTGGCTGACTTAGAGAGACTGGCTGACTTAGAGAGACTGGCTGACTTAGAGAGACTGGCTGACTTAGAGAGACTGGCTGACTTAGAGACTGACTGGCTGACTTAGAGACTGACTGGCTGACTTAGAGACTGACTGGCTGACAGAGACTGACTGGCTGACAGAGACTGACTGACTGACAGAGACTGACTGACTGACAGAGACTGACTGACTGACAGAGACTGACTGACTGACTGACTGACTGACTGACAGACTGACTGACTGACAGACTGACAGACTGACAGAGACTGACCGAGAGAGAGAGAGAGAGAGAGACTGACTGGCTGACTTAGAGAGATTGGCTGACTTAGAGAGATTGGCTGACTTAGAGAGATTGGCTAACTTAGACTGACTGACTGACAGAGACTGACTGACTGACAGAGACTGACTGACTGACAGACAGAGAGAGAGAGAGAGAGAGAGAGAGAGAGACTGACAGAGACAGAGACAGAGAGAGAGAGAGAGAGAGAGAGAGAGACTGACTGACGTAGAGAGACTGGCTGATGTAGAGAGACTGGCTGACTGAGAGAGACTGACTGAGAGAGACTGACTGAGAGAGAGAGACTGACTGACTGAGAGAGAGAGACTGACTGGCTGATAGAGAGAGACTGACTGGCTGATAGAGAGAGACTGACTGGCTGATAGAGAGAGACTGACTGGCTGACAGAGAGACTGACTTAGAGAGACTGACTTAGAGAGACTGACTTAGAGAGACTGACTTAGAGAGAGACTGACTTAGAGAGAGACTGACTTAGAGAGAGACTGACTTAGAGAGAGACTGACTTAGAGAGAGACTGACTTAGAGAGAGACTGACTTAGAGAGAGACTGACTTAGAGAGAGACTGACTTAGAGAGAGACTGACTTAGAGAGAGACTGACTTAGAGAGAGACTGACTTAGAGAGAGACTGACTTAGAGAGAGACTGACTTAGAGAGAGACTGGCTGGCTGAGAGAGAGAGACTGACTGGCTGATGGAGAGAGACTGACTGGCTGATAGAGAGAGACTGACTGGCTGATAGAGAGAGACTGACTGGCTGACAGAGAGAGACTGACTGGCTGACAGAGAGACTGGCTGACAGAGAGACTGGCTGACAGAGAGACTGGCTGACAGAGAGACTGGCTGACAGAGAGACTGGCTGACAGAGAGACTGGCTGACAGAGAGACTGGCTGACAGAGAGACTGGCTGACAGAGAGACTGGCTGGCTGACAGAGAAAGAGACTGGCTGACAGAGAGAGAGACTGGCTGACAGAGGAGAGACTGGCTGACAGAGAGAGAGACTGGCTGACAGAGAGAGAGACTGGCTGACAGAGAGAGAGACTGGCTGACAGAGAGAGAGACTGGCTGACAGAGAGAGAGACTGGCTGACAGAGAGAGAGACTGGCTGACAGAGAGAGAGACTGGCTGACAGAGAGAGAGACTGGCTGACAGAGAGAGAGACTGGCTGACAGAGAGAGACTGACTGGCTGACAGAGAGAGACTGACTGGCTGACAGAGAGAGACTGACTGACTGAGAGAGAGACTGGCTGACAGAGAGACTGGCTGACAGAGAGACTGGCTGACAGAGAGACTGGCTGACAGAGAGACTGGCTGACAGAGAGACTGGCTGACAGAGAGACTGGCTGACAGAGAGACTGGCTGACAGAGAGACTGGCTGACAGAGAGAGAGACTGACTTGCTGACAGAGAGACTGGCTGACAGAGAGACTGGCTGACAGAGAGACTGGCTGACAGAGAGACTGGCTGACAGAGAGACTGGCTGACAGAGAGACTGGCTGACAGAGAGACTGGCTGACAGAGAGACTGGCTGACAGAGAGACTGGCTGACAGAGAGACTGGCTGACAGAGACTGGCTGACAGAGAGACTGGCTGACAGAGAGACTGGCTGACAGAGAGAGAGACTGGCTGACAGAGAGAGAGACTGGCTGACAGAGAAAGAGACTGGCTGACAGAGGAGAGAGAGACTGGCTGACAGAGGAGAGAGAGACTGGCTGACAGAGAGAGAGACTGGCTGACAGAGAGAGAGACTGGCTGACAGAGAGAGAGACTGGCTGACAGAGAGAGAGACTGGCTGACAGAGAGAGAGACTGGCTGACAGAGAGAGAGACTGGCTGACAGAGAGAGAGACTGGCTGACAGAGAGAGAGACTGGCTGACAGAGAGAGAGACTGGCTGACAGAGAGAGAGACTGGCTGACAGAGAGAGAGACTGGCTGACAGAGAGAGAGACTGGCTGACAGAGAGAGAGACTGGCTGACAGAGAGAGAGACTGGCTGACAGAGAGAGAGACTGGCTGACAGAGAGAGAGACTGGCTGACTGAGAGACTGGCTGACTGAGAGACTGGCTGACTGAGAGACTGACTGAGAGACTGACTGACAGAGAGACTGACTGACTGACAGAGACTGACTGACTGACAGAGACTGACTGACTGACAGAGACTGACTGACTGACAGAGAGAGAGAGAGAGGCTGACAGACTGACAGACTGACAGACTGACAGACTGACAGACTGACAGACTGACTGACAGAGAATGACAGAGAGAGAGAAAGACTGACTGGCAGACTGGCTGACTTAGAGAGACTGGCTGACTTAGAGAGACTGGCTGACTTAGAGAGACTGGCTGACTTAGAGAGACTGGCTGACTTAGAGAGACTGGCTGACTTAGAGACTGACTGGCTGACTTAGAGACTGACTGGCTGACTTAGAGACTGACTGGCTGACAGAGACTGACTGACTGACAGAGACTGACTGACTGACAGAGACTGACTGACTGACTCACTGACTGACTGACTGACAGACTGACTGACTGACAGACTGACAGACTGACAGAGACTGACCGAGAGAGAGAGAGAGAGAGAGAGACTGACTGGCTGACTTAGAGAGATTGGCTGACTTAGAGAGATTGGCTGACTTAGAGAGATTGGCTAACTTAGACTGACTGACTGACAGAGACTGACTGACTGACAGAGACTGACTGACTGACAGAGAGAGAGAGAGAGAGAGAGAGAGAGAGAGAGAGACTGACAGAGACAGAGACAGAGAGAGAGAGAGAGAGAGAGAGAGACTGACTGACGTAGAGAGACTGGCTGATGTAGAGAGACTGGCTGACTGAGAGAGACTGACTGAGAGAGACTGACTGAGAGAGAGAGACTGACTGACTGAGAGAGACTGACTGAGAGAGACTGACTGAGAGAGACTGACTGAGAGAGACTGACTGAGAGAGACTGACTGAGAGAGACTGACTGAGAAAGACTGACTGAGAAAGACTGACTGAGAAAGACTGACTGAGAGAGACTGACTTAGAGAGACTGGCTGACAGAGAGACTGGCTGACAGAGAGACTGGCTGACAGAGAGACTGGCTGACAGAGAGACTGGCTGACAGAGAGACTGGCTGACAGAGAGACTGGTGGCTGACAGAGAGACTGGCTGACAGAGAGACTGGCTGACAGAGAGACTGGCTGACAGAGAGAGAGACTGGCTGACAGAGGAGAGAGAGACTGGCTGACAGAGGAGAGAGAGACTGGCTGACAGAGAGAGAGACTGGCTGACAGAGAGAGAGACTGGCTGACAGAGAGAGAGACTGGCTGACAGAGAGAGAGACTGGCTGACAGAGAGAGAGACTGGCTGACAGAGAGAGAGACTGGCTGACAGAGAGAGAGACTGGCTGACAGAGAGAGAGACTGGCTGACAGAGAGAGAGACTGGCTGACAGAGAGAGAGACTGGCTGACAGAGAGAGACTGACTGACTGAGAGAGACTGACTGACTGAGAGAGACTGACTGAGAGAGACTGACTGACTGAGAGACTGACTGACAGAGAGACTGACTGACAGAGAGACTGACTGAGAGAGAGACTGACTTAGAGAGAGACTGACTTAGAGAGAGACTGACTTAGAGAGAGAGACTGACTTAGAGAGAGAGACTGACTTAGAGAGAGAGACTGACTTAGAGAGAGAGACTGACTTAGAGAGAGAGACTGACTTAGAGAGAGAGAGACTGACTTAGAGAGAGAGACTGACTTAGAGAGAGAGACTGACTGGCTGATAGAGAGAGACTGACTGGCTGATAGAGAGAGACTGACTGGCTGATAGAGAGAGACTGACTGGCTGATAGAGAGAGACTGACTGGCTGATAGAGAGAGACTGACTGGCTGATAGAGAGAGACTGACTGGCTGATAGAGAGAGACTGACTGGCTGATAGAGAGAGACTGACTGGCTGACAGAGAGAGACTGACTGGCTGACAGAGAGACTGACTGGCTGACAGAGAGACTGACTGGCTGACAGAGAGACTGACTGGCTGACAGAGAGACTGACTGGCTGACAGAGAGACTGACTGGCTGACAGAGAGACTGACTGGCTGACAGAGAGACTGGCTGACAGAGACTGACTGACTGACAGAGACTGACTGACTGACAGAGACTGACTGACTGACAGAGACTGACTGACTGACAGAGACTGACTGACTGACAGAGACTGACTGACTGACAGAGACTGACAGAGAATGACAGAGAGAGAGACTGACTGGCTGGCTGACTTAGAGAGACTGGCTGACTTAGAGGGACTGGCTGACTTAGAGAGACTGGCTGACTTAGAGAGACTGGCTGACTTAGAGAGACTGGCTGAGCGAGACTGGCTGAGCGAGAGACTGGCTGAGCGAGAGACTGACTGAGCGAGAGACTGTCTGTCTTAGACTGGCTGACTTAGACTGGCTGACTTAGACTGGCTGACTTAGACTGGCTGACTTAGACTGGCTGACTTAGACTGGCTGACTTAGACTGGCTGACTTAGACTGGCTGACTTAGACTGGCTGGCTTAGACTGGCTCGCTTAGACTGACTGGCTTAGACTGACTGGCTTAAACTGACTAGCTTAGACTGACTGACTTTGACTGACTTAGAGAGACTGACTGACGTCGAGAGACTGACTGACGTCGAGAGACTGACTGACGTCGAGAGACTGACGTCGAGAGAGACTCTGATAGAGAGAGACTCTGATAGAGAGAGACTCTGATAGAGAGAGACTCTGATAGAGAGAGACTCTGATAGAGAGAGACTCTGATAGAGAGAGACTGGCTGAGAGAGAGACTGACTGACAGAGAGATTGGGAGAGAGCGAGAGACTGACTGACTTAGACTGACTAACTGACTTAGACTGGCTGACTGACTTAGAGAGACTGACTGACTGACTTAGAGAGACTGGCTGACAGAGATATTGGCTGACTTAGAGAGATTGGCTGACTTAGAGAGACTGACTGACAGAGAGACTGGCTGACAGAGAGACTAGGAGAGAGCGAGAGACTGACTGACTTAGAGAGACTGGCTGACTTAGAGAGACTGGCTGACTTAGAGAGACTGGCTGACTTAGAGAGACTGGCTGACTTAGAGAGACTGGCTGACTTAGAGACTGACTGGCTGACTTAGAGACTGACTGGCTGACTTAGAGACTGACTGGCTGACTTAGAGACTGACTGGCTGACTTAGAGACTGACTGGCTGACTTAGAGACTGACTGGCTGACTTAGAGACTGACTGGCTGACTTAGAGACTGACTGGCTGACTTAGAGACTGACTGGCTGACTTAGAGACTGACTGGCTGACTTAGAGACTGACTGGCTGACTTAGAGACTGACTGGCTGACTTAGAGACTGACTGGCTGACTTAGAGACTGACTGGCTGACTTAGAGACTGACTGGCTGACTTAGAGACTGACTGGCTGACTTAGAGACTGACTGACTGACAGAGACTGACTGACAGAGACTGACTGACTGACTAACTGACAGAGAGAGAGAGAGAGAGAGAGAGAGAGAGAGACTGACAGACTGACTGACTGACTGACAGACTG